>NC_070628.1:10223436-10228854 GCF_947347685.1 Pleuronectes platessa | reverse complement strand
CACACACACACACACACACACACACACACACACACAAACAGGCACTACTCTGCCCTGCCAGACATACGATAAAGAAAACCCCTCTCTCTGCTTCCACGATAGCGTCTCGACACCGCTCTGTGGCCTCCCTGTTATTCAGGCGTTCACTGTGGCAGCGAGGCAGCCGTCTCCTCAGGACAAACAGGAAACAGCTGACATGGAGGCCGTGAGTGATGCTCACATGATGCTTATTGATCGCTGGTTGCCCCCGGGTCGCGCACACGGAGTCAGGATGGTCGGTCCTGCAGGGCTTTGCCGCGCGGCTACAGAGGTTACTGCTCGACCCGGGACTCACGAGATCACAGACATGTGCGGTTTGGATTTTTCATTTTTTTTTGGCAAGATCATGCTTTTACTGCAAGGATAAGATTTACAGAGATGTGTTTATTAGAGGTCATGCTGACGGTATTCAAATCACGGGAATTGAGTTTATCCAGTTAAAATATCGAGAGTTTTTTAAAATGGACAAATATTTAGCAAATGCTGAAACAGGGGAAAACACTATATTAATATATCTCCAGGTTTCAGTAAAGAACATGCTTGGTAATGCAATTATTAAAAATAAAAAATAAATAAAAAAAGGCTTTTGAAGCGAGTTTAAAGTAAAAATGCTGCGGACGTCATATCGCCCCGGTTGGTGCCTGGGTAAACATGGTGGGGACCGCAGCATGAATGGGACCTTGTGCATCCTCCTACTCAATCAAACGAGATGGGCTCTTAATAGTGCACACACGCAAACGGTAAATACACAAGGAGCTGCAGCCGCCTTCCCACTCAGTCTTACGCTCACTTCTCTGAGCTCCTGCTGCTGCCGAAATAACGCTGCCTTCAGGAAACAGCATCATGGCTGCATGTGCACAAAGAGAGAGAGGGAGATACCGGCTGACAGGACGCCACAGAGTCTCTGTTAGGTTACCTGGACCTTCTCAACTGGCCATCAGCACTGCAGTAATACATCAAACTGTATAAGAGCCAATCACAGGCCTGCAAGTAAAGGGATAGGCACCATCAGTGAAGCTTTAGTGGTGGACCAGTGGATTCAAGTCTTCTGTGATCAGGTTTTATGGCTTGACACTGATGGAGAGGCCCATCCCAGTCGCCCCCTGATTCACTGAGGAAACATTCCCTGTGTGTCCTTGTGTCATATCACAATTCATTATCCCGTAAACGCACTGCAACACCCAAAATGATCCTCGGCTCAATCTCAAGAGACGTCTCAGTGAAGACAGTAGCTGCAGAAAAAAACCATCTGATTTAGCATCCGGAGGACAGGCGGTGGAGAGAGAGAGAGAGAGAGAGTTTTGGGGAAGATAGTTGAGAGGGGGGGGTGAGGTGTGGAGGATTGAGAGGAGCAGAAGGAAACAGAGGCGAGAGAAGAAGAAGAAGAAGAAGAAGAAGAAGAAGAAGAAGAAGAAGAAGAAGAAGAAGAAGAAGAAGAAGAAGCAGCAGCGAGAGACAGAGACGTCGTGGTAGAAGAATAAGAAAGAGAAAAAGTAGTAATGGGGGAAGTGGTGCGTGTCTTTTCTGCAAATCTCCTCTTTCACCTCTGCTCTCCTCCAGCTCTCATGCCAAGGCCAGCCAAGAGACACTTCACCTCGCACCCGCACACACATGGAGCCCGAGCCAACACACACGCACACAACACAGCGGGAGACACACACACACACACACACACAAAAAAACTGCACTCGCTCAATCTCTCTTTCACGCTGGCACACACACACACACACACAAACGCACAAGCACAACTGGCATAGGAATATTTAGCCACCCACTCAGAAAAATTAATGACAAAAGCACAGACATGAATTCCTTTAACACACACACACACACACACAACTTCACCATCAGAACACACACACACACACACATTTGACACCAGATACATGCACATATAGGCATCCATATGCTCTGTGTGCAACGACCCATCAAAGACAGACATGGAAATAATAACAGTCGAGTGTAACCACACACACACACACACATTCACTCACTGTGGATAATTCTACACACATGCATCAAATCACTGCCTCCCAGTCCCTCACGATGGTAAGAAGCAATGCATATGCACCACATATGCAACATGCAGCACGTCTGTACCTCACTGGGTCAAACAACGTGTGCACACACACACACTCTCTCACACTCGCCTGCTGTAAGTGTATCAGTGTGTTAATAGGCAGATTAGCACACTCTGTGATCTGCACTGGGGAGGATAATATCAACCCCGTTTCTGCACCCAGACAAAACAAAGTGGAGCATGTTATTCCATAAATATGTCTGTCATCGTGCCCTCGGAGCCAAACAGCGTTCACTTTCAGCGGTTCAACATAAACACGCTGTGCATGTGCCGAACCGGGCGCATTCAGGAAATATGTGAAACAAAAGGGGAAAAATCAGCAAACATGGATCACAATGAAAAGTGAAAAATGTGACACAAGATATGAAAAACAGGGGAGGATGTTAAAGAAGGATGCATGTGAAGGAACCGAAGCCTGACCCAGAGAAATTCAGATTTAGAAAAAAGCTGACATATTTATATGATCACTGCCAAAATGCCTGTGTGCGATTTAACCGTCTTGAAAACAGACCATTGGAACCGAGCATCGCACATTTTTTTTATTATTAAGGAAGAAATGAAAATATTAAACTACTTTTATCAAAATATTGATTTTTATCACAGTTATTTGCAGCTTTTTAGTTTAGGGACGTTTTGCAATATGATGAATTTGAAATTTAATAAAAGGAGAAAAGCTGCAGATTTGTTCGATTTCAAAACTGGACTTGATTTATTGTGGGAAAATGCACGTGGAAATTTAATATTGAAATAAACCCTGTCACCTTTGATAAAATGACAAAATGCAGCTTCTATTATTATTATTGTGATTATTACTATACTTTAAATTTTTTAATTAGGCTACTTCTAATTTATATGTTTGACACTGTATTTGTAATAGTGTCGGTGTGAGATGAGGCACTTTAGCAGCAGTATATAAATATAAATATATATAAATATGTAGGACTGGGAGTAGAGACAGAAACCAGTGGTGCCACTGTTCCTCCTCCAGGTCTCGGCCCATAGTCGACCTGTCGCACTTCAAAGGAAGCCGCGGTAGCCCCTTGCAGAAGGAGAAGGAAGAGGCTGTTTCAGAGGTTCAGCTTCAGATGGAACAACACGCACTGACTTCTTCCTTCTTCCCTTTCCACTCGGAGCTGTGCTGCTGCTGCTGCTGTGTGAGCCTGGGTGGCAGCATCACCTCCTCAGGTGGAAGTCAGGGCACTGTGTTTCTTTTTTTACGAGCTCCTCTAAATCCCTGAGCTGCTCCCTGCGCATTCCTCCGTCTTTACGCACGAGAGGAAATAAAATGGAATAATAATAAAATAGAAGAAGACGCGGCCTGCGGCTCGTGCATTGTGGAGGAATTATCCCTGATGAACCAATTAGACTCGGAGCATCACTTAACTCCGGGGTTTTTAACTTGCAGGGGTCGATATTCGGAGCCACGCATGCAGCAACAGCAGCCGGTCAATTAAGGCTCCGAATATTATCACTGCGTAAAGTCTGCGTGGGAAATAATTCAGACTCCTAATTAATGTTTGTATTTTTTCCCCCTCCCTCCTTCATGAAACAATTGTGAAAGTTCCCTCTTGTGTGTGCTTTGTAAAAAAAAAAAAAAAACAGTGCACCGATTTCTGAGCATTATGGAGGCTGGGAAAATAGGCAGTATTTATCGAATCCATTCCATCGATTCCATTTAAATTGCATGCTGTTTCCTGTTGACACTTGCGTGGATTGTGTGAAGGCTGTGAATCTCCTGCTCTCGTGCTTCAGACAGAAAGAGAGGGTAAAAAAAATATATAAAGTTTCTTCAAAGATTAAAAGCCTATTAAGGCCTGTTATGAGAGGTGTAAATTATCCACCCACAGAAAAGCCTCCATCGCCAATGGTGTTGATTTCGTTAGAGAAACACACAATAATGAAAAGTGAATGCACGTGTGATAGATTGTCAATATGTAATCCTAACTCCCCTTATAACATAAAACATTTTAAATATTCAGCTGAATCAATTCCCCCCGAATTGTATCAACGCGAATATACATTTTAAAACGTGCCAGTGAATATACAAATACATTGTTTTATTAATTGCGAAATATTTTACCGATAACAGCTGCTTTTTATTTTTATGAAAAATATGATTTTTTTTTAATTCTATTTAAAATCAGATCGATCTCTTTGGAGGAGAAATTCGATTTCAAATTGAGATTTGTTTTCTTTTCATTTCCTTCACGCTGAAAGAAGCAGGTGCTGCTTTTTTATGGTTTGTGCTTAAATACACGTGAGGAGATAAAAACAATAGATTCTACACCAAAAGTCTTGATTCTTAATTTTGGGAGTAAAATCTTTGAATTTCTCGACAGACATCGGTCAGTGATGTCAGTGCACCGACCCGATCAGACACCTGCTGTAAACCACAGCTCCTTCATGCTGCTGAGAAAACGATGCACTCGCGTCAAAGGGATATTTCCCTCTCGTTTCTAAAGTCCTGGTTTGTTTTGTGATTTACAAGGAATTAAAAATAACAGTAATTCCCTGACGTCGTGTCTTGGTGATGCCCTGCACCTCCACCACAGCTCCGTGCGTCCTGCCCGGTGCGGAGCTGCTACTGCCTGGGCGTCTCCATCGATCAGATGGAAAATATAATTTGGCCTTAACAACAGATAAAATACCGCATCCCTCGTGCCACCTTGTTGATCTTTAAGGAAGAGACGAGAGGGGAGATTTTGAAACGCAAGCCCATAACCCATCTCTCTCCACCCAAACACCCCAGGGTGCGCCATCCTCGGCAAACACAAAGTCATTATCGGTTAGATTCCAATAAAGCGAGTCTGTCAAGGAACAGGCTTCCTTCGGAGAATTTATGTCATGCCTACTAAACATGGGAAGATGTCTTCTAAGTGGTGCGAGGAAGGATAAATAACAGCGAGTCCCACAGCTGATTATATTGAAACAACGGTGCGCATTTGTAAAAAGGACTGGGGATGCAAACGTGGGGTCCCTGCAGAGGCTGAGCGCAGGGGCCCGTCCACCTGCCTCCACACCGGGAGAGGAGGAGAGGAGCGCGCACCCACCTCCTCCATCTCCTCCGAACCCCTCGGCGGGAGATGGGTATTTATTTTCCTCGGGGAAATGTAAAGGAAAGCACCTTGTACAGATGTAACGTGCGTGAAAAGTGCACGGATTCAATTTCATTTACGTGTGGTGATATTTTTTTTTAAGATAAAGGGCGGACTGAGTTAAATGTGGAGAAGGGGCTGGAATACATTTTTAAAACAAAACAATCAAAGTAAAAATAAGTTGCCTTCAAATGTGACATTTCC
>NC_070628.1:10183436-10218436 GCF_947347685.1 Pleuronectes platessa | reverse complement strand
AGAGGAAATGCACGAGGCTTAGGCTAATTATATTAAGTGACAATTTAGCGGCCAAGGTTCCTCTTTGCTTCCCAGCTCACGCTTTTCTCCCCCCCGCCCCCGCCTGTCTCTCTGCCTCTCCCCCTCGCTCTCTCGTCTGTAAATGTGCTTGTCTGTGGGTTTTTTCAAGTGGCACTCAGTGTTTCAAGTCAAGCTGGTGGCTCAGCTTCTGACCTGGCTGGTTAATGGCTGTTATTTGTGGGAGGGAGGAGTGGACTCTGCCAATATTGCTCCCTCTCCCTCCGCATCTCTCAGTCTTTTTTTTTTCTCTTCTTCTCCCCCCTTCCTCCCTTGCCCCCTTCGCCCCTGCTGATGGTGATGGCCGTGATGACGGTGGAAAACGAAAAAGAGGCGCAGAAGTAAAAATGCGGAGATGGACGGAGAACTGTGAGGGGGAAGAAGGAAATGGAAAGATGAAAAGCACATGAATTAGAAAAGGGGCAGTGTGGGGGGGGGGAGAAATACAGGAGATCCTCAGGCTCCTTTATTAAAACTATTATTGTGCAGGACTTGAGAATTCCCCCCCGGGGCAGGGGTCCATGTCGAAGCCCATATAATTAACTAGAGGCTCGGCTACGGATCAATTACCAGACAAGCAAGGTGATAGCCGGATCAATGGGAAGATCATCAGGCTCGTTATCAGTGTTGCAACTCATTAGAGGAAAAGTGAGGTAGTGGAAGAGAAGGAGCCCAAAAAAAGGGGTGGGAGGTTGAGATGGGGAGAGAGAGGTGGCCGGGTGAGGCAGGAGAGGGCAGGGTCAGTGTGCGGGGTGGACATATGTCTGTGTGTGTGTGTGTGTGTGTGTGTGTGTGTGTGTGTGTGTGTGTGTGTGTGTGTGTGTGTGTACTGTGTTCCTCCTGAGCTGCCACTGGCTGGTGACAGGGGGAGCTGTGTATGACAGAGTGCAGCCTGCTCTGTAGCAACACTCACTGAGGCTTGTACAGATCAATACGAGCGTGTGCACGAGGTTAAAGCTCTGCCATAGCATCCTTATTCCCCCCGGCGGCTCACGTGCTCAGTCTGGGGCACAATCCCCCCCAATCCGAGGGGTCAGACCGAGACAGCCAGGATCGAGGAGTTCCAGAACAAAGACTCAAAGCTGCAGGAACAAGAACAACTAACAACTGTCCCCAGGGATGAAGAATCAAAAAAATGATGTCCTGGATTCAAAAAAACAATTATCGTCACTTAATCAGCTGATTTGATTATCACCAGATCTTTCTAGTCTGGGTGAAATGTCAAGTGAGAGAGTCAACAAAATAAAAGCAGCAGCATAAAGCAGAAAATATGCAGCGTGATCCACTCGCTTGTTTGCTCAAATTTGCAGCATGAGATCATTTTCTTCTTGCTCATTTGGGAACATTACACTCGTCAAAACAAACAGTGGGCATGTGACACCTTTTGATGATCGCTTGATAGTGTCTTCATGATCCGAGCGCAAGCGGTGCCCACATATACTTATTATGTTCTGGATATTTTAACTTAAAATACCTACATTATGTTGAATAATCCAGTTTCTGGCTGTCTGAGACATAAATTATTGTCTACAGGCTGTTTCTATTTTGAGAAATACATTTTTTTTGTTTCGAAAATTTGCAGAAGGGCGGATTTTTCCTAAATCTCTGTTCTTTCAATGTAGAAGTGCTTTGTAGTTTTGGAGGATAAATAAGATTATTTATTTATAAAAGTAGTAATTTTTGTTTAAGTCCTTTTCTCCCTCATCTCTCCTTCCTTCTTTGTTTCAGACATGTTCCTTGATAGTACATCACATTGAGAAAATATTAAATCTAAAATAATAATAACTTATGGCCAGAGCGAATCTCCTCTGGGTCTTCAGACAGTTCACATCTGCTGTTTTGACCTCTGACCTTCTACAACTGCACTTGTGGATGGTGCTGATGCCATTTAAAGTATTTTCAATTGTAAACACAATGAGCTCTTTCATATTTTAGATGTGCCTCGGCAGCGATTACATTAACAAATCAATTCACTAACTGTTGTGTATCGATATTTATTTTCCTATCGCCCAGTTCTAACTTTCTATGCTACTTAATTGAATGGTACAATTCTGCTACATTGGCTTAATTGACTGTAAATCTTTGCAGTCTTATTGTTAAGTGTACACGTAATACAATTTACAGTGGCCTAATAATTGAATGCGGTGCTGTAGGTCTCCTGTGCGACCGGTCAATTAGTTGGTCGATACGCTCGTGTCAGACTAAATTCTCATTGGTCGGACAGTCACCAGTGTTCAATTCTTACATCAATATCCTTAAAGGATTAGTCCATTAATATGGGGAGAGATCATTACTTTAAAAACAGACTACGTGTGAAAATGGGATGCAAAAAAACCCTAATGGAGACTGTATTCTAATATTACTGAAAGTTTAACTTAACACACTATTTGCCATCATGTAAAACAAGTCGATGGTGCGGCAGGATTTGAAAATGGATGACAAAAGGGTGAAGAGGAGGTGAAGTTATTTCATCTTTTCCCCGTGACCACACTGTATGGGAGAGAGGGGTAATGTGGGACATTTTTTACATTTGCTCCCCTCTAGGAGAGCTAAAATGATATATCAGTAAAATGTACACATTTCCCATTAATTCAGGATGTTTTCTAGCAATGGAAATGATCAGAATGTCTTCAGGACAAAGGGCAGTGAAAATATGTTTGTTTTAAAAAAAGTGGTCTTGTGTCCCACATTACCCCGCTCTCCCCTACGTACAATTTCAGTTCACCAAGATTTAATTTACTGAATTCATTTTTGTGTAATTGTTTGGATTGATACAATAAACTTTCATTAAAGCATTAATATGATTTAAAATAGTCCCCAGTGGTAATTGGGAAAAAACTGCTTAGTAGGAAACAAGTATTGAAAAGCAAATATTAATCAACTACAGCCTATGCAGATTGTGCGATATGAAAAAGTTTTTAAAAAGTGGGCAAAATAAAAGCCAGACTTAAAATAATCTTGACCTCTCATCACAACAAACCTCTCAGCCCTGCCTGTTGGTTTTTCAAACATTGGCATCTAATGGGTTGGAGGCCAATTCCCCTTTCCACACCAGGTCTTGAGAGGCAAAGTGCCTTGCTCTCGATTTTCTGTTCAAAGTGAGAAAATCCTGTTCAAGCAAACAGTGGCCACGGAACAGATACAGATGTCCTCAAAAAGTCATTCATTTCAATGCTTGTCTCCTGCGTTATTTTTCTGTTTCATTTTCTTTACTTTCTTTTTATTTGAAGGGGCGTAATTTTTAATGGAATGAAATCACAACTGAGCAAAAACTCGGCTCAAATTGGCTTTTTACACTCTAAAAAGAGGAGGAATGGATGGAGGGACGCAGGGGGCAGAGAGAGAGGAGAGTGGAACAACATAATTTGTGCAGCGCTGGTGATTATGTGCTGCAGAAACAAATGATTAAGGCCGGTAGAGAAGAGGTTGATGGGTGTCTGTTTTCCGAGGAGGATGCTTCTCGAACGCGGCGAGAGAACACTGGTTCACTTCAGGTTGTCGTATGAAAGAAACATCTCGAGTCCAGTCTCTCGGCTGCTTTGTGATTCTAACTTTTTCTCCCTGGATTGAAAGTTTGAGATTTTATTGTCAATTGCAGGTTAAGTTATTTCAGATGAGCCCCAACAAAAAAAAAATGGTTATTGGAATGGGAATTAAGTGGCATTTCCAGACGGGTGAGTGCAGCCTTTGTACAGTGTACTGGAGACATAAGCAGGAGCACATGGCCGCAGGCTGGTACTGTCGGTGACCTGATTCATGCTCATACGAGGATGCTCACGCACACACACACCCTGGCAGTGTGTGTGTGTGCATGTGACAAGGAATGGCGTGTCTATCAGATGGCAAAGGGATAGAAGTGTCACTGTTCTGCTACCACTACAGGGCCACAAGACATCATATGACACCGACGGGAACAGCTCTCCACTTGTGAGAGCGGCGGAGAGCGAGATGGGGAGGAAGATGTAGAGGGAGAGAGTCGAGGGCACCGAGAGGTCTGAGGGAGAAGAGAGGGAGCCACATGATTGTCTGTGTCACTGATCGCTGCAGTCTGGCCTCGGCTCATAAGTGCACCTTTGTGAAAAAAAAGCCAGTGAGAAGGAAACGTCACCAGTGGAGCGTCTTCCTTGAGTTATTTATGATTATCATATTTTGTGGTGATAGGACGGCAGAAGTTAAACGGCTGAGAGGACACACTGTTAATGCTGAGTCTGCACTTCATGAGCGGATGACACAGGCTTCACGTGGTTGGTTTGTTCTTCCAAGAAGTGACGGACACCGATCAGGAGGTCAGGAGACCGAACCTCCAGCTTGATCAGCAGCAGCGTAGCCACTGATGAACATGTAGAGATATGCACACACACACATACACACACACACACACACACACACACAAACACACACACACACAAACATGCATTCATCCATCCAATGCATATTTCTGTAAAGTTTCACATTAACAGAAGCTCTCTGTAATCCAAAGATATACTTATATACATATACATATATACTCATATATGAAAGATTAGCATGGCAGCAATTATAGATAATTTTTATTATTCCGCTGAATATATTTTGATTAATTATTTGTATAATGTCAATAGATTGATAAACATGTCCTGTTCCCAAAGCCCATGTCTTTTGGGATTGTTGTGACAACTTGATTAATGGTTTCATTAATGTTTAAAACCTAAAGATGAGGGTCTCACTGTACTGTCAGCAAACCATGAATAATCTTACCACCCCCCTGTAAGGCTCCATGAAATATAAATCAGTCACGCAGTATTTTAATAGACACAGTATTGTCCCTCTGAATGTATTTGCTGGCATCATGTACGAGTGTGTCGCTAAGAGGACGAGGCATCACTGAAGATACTTTCTTTAGTTTTCTGAATGAAAACATCTAAGACTCAACCAATTGACCTTCCATCAGCACAACTTCCAGACTATCTCGCCTAAAGGGAGAGTCCATGACCCGTAGATCACTAGCAGGGCACTCAGCAAAGTGTATCCCTCCACTAAGGCCTAACAGTTCTCTTATGAAACCACATTTAAATTAAATAGATCCAGATTTTTATTTGGATCTGCAACAAATTGCACAAACTCAGAAATATTCGTCCCCTAAACCTTCCAGTTGTCCAGGGGTGAAAGAGGAGAGTCTCAAGTTCGAGGCACAGACCAAAAGTACGAGGCAGACGTTATGACAACAATTTGATGGTAGAGAAGAATCATCCCCATGTCTGACTTCCAGGAGTTGTGTAATTGTTTTCTTCAGTCTGAGCAGGACTAAAATATCCTCGTCACAGCAGAGGGGAGGACGGAGAGACCAGGTCAGGATGCTTTAGAATTATGTGATTCCCCTTCTGTGCACTGCCTCGTGAAAAGTGCGCTGGCCTCAGATGTTGTGCGTAAAAAAGGAAGAGAGAGCAGAAGAAGACAGAGAAGGAAGAGAAGAAGAAGAAGAAGAAGAAGAAGAAGAAGAAGAAGAAGAAGAAGAAGAAGAAGAAGAAGCAGAAGAAGAAGAGGTTGAGTTCCACCACATGCCTAATGACTGGGGTGGTTCCAGGGCATTTCCACAGATCTGTGTGTATCGGGCACCCTGAGGCCATCCCTCTGCTTTTTCTCCCTTTTCTTTCCCCCCTCTCTCTCCTCCGCCGTCATCCTCCCTCACACTTGGATAATTCTCTTCTAATCATCTCTATCTCTTCTCTCCTCCCCCCCCCGCCCTCATTTACGTCCCTCATGTCTCCCCCTTCCCCTCCACGCTGCCTCTTCTCACCTCATCAGACAGGCCTCCACCCCCGGCCCTCCGCCGCCTCCAGCCCCTCACTCCTGTCCTCTCTCACTGACCCGTGCTCGCCCCTAGTCACAGGGCGTTGTGTCTCTACCTGCCAGGCTCCCTGACAGCCCCACGTCCCCCCTCCCCCCCCCCGAGAGGAGACCGCCTGCCCATCCGGAACGCTGCCGTGGCATCCCTGGCATGCCCCCATTGAACATCCCCCCCCCCCCACCACCACCAATCCAATCTCTTACGAACTGAGAGCGCTGAGAGTTTGACAAAGTCCTTCCCCGACAGTGTCTTCCCTCTCTTCTCTCCTCTCTGCTAACTTTCCAACTCTCATTATTCTGCTTTTACCTTTCCTCTTTCACAGCCCTCCGATTCTCTCCTTCTTCTTTTCTGACCTGACTAATATGTCTTTACCTCTTTCCGCTTTCCGCTCCATTTGACTCTAAAGCCGCTTTCAGACATGCACTCCGGAAAATACCCAGACAATTGGGTGCGGACATTATCCAGACTTTGCCTTCCTCAAGTTTTGCGTTCTCACATTCAGCCCCTCTGTAGGATTTCAGGAGAATGTCTGGAGTTCAGTTCCTGTTTAACGAGGCCTCATGTTGCAGAGGCCCAGATCGAGAGCGTAAAGTCAGCGATTGTTGCAGTGACCTCATTTACTATTTGAATGAGGACTGTTGTTTTTTTGTCGTGGGACAACACGGCACTGAAAAGAAATACAGCACCAGAAATAGACGGATTAAATGACCTATTACCCTTCCCAAAATGTAGGGTTGTATTATATCTACATATTATATATCACTACATCAGATTTTTGAAGGAGAGAGTCAGAGTGTTGTGCCAGTTTACAGATTGTTGTTGACAGGTTACTTGCAGCGTTAAAGTTGCTACGCTGGCGAGTTTCCTCCCGTCTGTTTAAAGTGTGTTTTCGAGTTCGGGTTCTTCCCTGTGAGCATTTCACTGTGCACAGGACTGAAGAGTGGAGCGTGTGGAGGTGTAAACGATTAGACTCCGAGCTCTGACACTTAGATTGGCAACACACACGGATTCACTCGGCTCAGACGCTAACAAGTCTTCGATAAATCTTCATATTAACTGTTTTATCTCTGCTCTGTGTTATAAACAGAGACCCAATGTATCAGCTGTTACCTTGCACATGAAGAAATGCAACTTGCACCACGACTGCACAGCTTCAGGAAACAGTCAAACACGTATCAATCACTTGAACCTTGAAACCAATTTTTAGGATCTACAGTATTTGGATCGGTAAAATGAGAACATGTGCAAAATTCCATGGGCTACACCTGTTATTTCAGTGTGTCACATAAATAATAAGCTAGAATCGCACTCTAAAGAGGCCAAACCCCCACAAAGGCCCAACTGACCCTTATCAAACCACATTTAAATTCACGAGATCCAGATTTTTATTTGGATCTGCACCAACTTCCTTTAAACATGCTTGATATATTTTTTTCCAATAAGATCTATGAATTACCCTCTGAGAGATCAAGGAAATTTGAAAAAAACTAAATCCTTGATATGCTCCCTGATCTGGATCGGTACCAAAGTTGAGCTGATTCTTCCCTGACCCCGCACCACATCCTTACTCCAGGTTTCATGGTAATTGATTCAGCAGTTTTTTGTGTAAAGCTGCTAAAAAACCGACAAACAAACAAACGCCAAATGTAAATCAATATCGGCAAATAACATCTGAACTTGTTTTGCTGCCACATAGCAATGAAAACAAGGCTACAGCTAAATTAGAGTAGAAAATATTTAGCTTTACTCAATAGGACAAAGAATTTACTAAGGATTTCCCCTAGTTAGACCAATGGTATTTGTAGGTAAACTTATCTGGCCTTATCAAATGTTTCTACAAAAATAGGTGCCGTAAAAAAAGGTTTTTTATATTATTTAAAAGGCCGTCGTATAAATTTAACAATACAAGTGTAAAGAGTCAGCACATGAGCCAAAGGGGGGTTTCTCAGTTTAATGCTAACTGTACGTCTGGTTATGAGTGTGTGTGTGTGTGTGTGTGTGTGTGTGTGTGTGTGTGTGTGTGAACGTGTTCCGAGTGAGGGAGGTCATCAGTAACCAGCTGTGCATCCGAGGCGGTGAAGTAATGGGAATCACGTGTCAGAGCGGTTTGCCTTTGTGAGTAACAGGGAAGTCCACGACTGCTTTTGATATAATAAAAAAAAAACTCAATGACTTCACAAAAGCTGAGACGTGTTCCAAAAGAGCTGTGTGCCATCTGAATCCTGTCGGAACACTAATGATGATCAGGAACCAAAGAAAACAACATGTGGGTCACATTAGCCAGGGGAGTCTTTATTTATGGCACACACATGACAAGGAACATAACCGCTAACAACACGACAAACACACAAACACTTGTGATTCTTCCCGGCAGAAAAAAAAAAAAGAGCTCCCAAATAAATGTCACACAAATCATCCTGCGGTGGTGAAACCGCTTCGCAAATGAGAAACAAAGTTTTGCTTTGGTTCTTCACTTCAGAGGAAAGAGAAGTTCAAGTTTGGGTTCAAGTCTCTCTCCCAGCTCATCCCTCTTCTCGTGTCTTTCTACACGTGAAGGAGACGAGAGCAGCTACAGAAGTGATCTATATGGTTCTTGTTGAACTTCTGCATGTTGTGTGCTCCGACCCAACAGGACGTTATAAAGTCGTTTCAGCTTCTCTCCCGGTGAAGCCCCGAGCAGAGGTTGTGAGTGTTCTGACCATCGCTGCCTCCTCTAATTGAATACTGGCCCACGGCAAAGACACACAAAAAAAACAAAAGAATCAGCTTGGGGAAGAAATATGAAGAAACGATTATTATTCCACCATCAGGTTTCAATTACAAGGGAGGGGGGGGGGGGGGGTTAAGTGAACATCGAGTCATATTAAAGTATATAGGAGGCCACTGGCATCGGGAGACTTTGTTGAAAGCTCTCGTGCATTAACACATTCGCGAGCGTGGCCAAGTTACAATATTTGATTATCACAGCCGTGGCCGCAGGTTTGGGGTGCGGGGCTCCGGGTTCCTGTTCTCGCCTTAGAACCACTTCCACGGAAAACAAGAACCTATTAGTCTGAGAGCAGTGATGAGGGAGAGGGAAAAGATCTGCTGTCTA
Source organism: Pleuronectes platessa (assembly GCF_947347685.1). Taxonomy (NCBI): domain Eukaryota; kingdom Metazoa; phylum Chordata; class Actinopteri; order Pleuronectiformes; family Pleuronectidae; genus Pleuronectes; species Pleuronectes platessa. The sequence continues at coordinate 10,209,458 of NC_070628.1, read as the reverse complement.
CATCTGGCAAGGCACAAAGGCCAGAAACCCAGCTGTGTGTGCGCCTGTGTGTGTGTCTGTGTGTGTGTCTCCGTATGGGTTTTGGTGAGTTGCGTTGCTTTAATGCAAAAGAGGCGCAGGGCAGAGTTAACGACGAATCTGCCTTGTAAAATTTTTTGTAAAATAAGAATAACAGTGGCTGCTGTTGGTTATCTCCCGGTCCCTCGTAAATCACCTCGTGCTCCTTTAATTCTCGTCTGTGTTTTTCCGAGCGTTTATGTTCGCTCTGCTGTCGGCCTCGCTTTCTCTCACAGTCAATCTCTCTCGCTCTGTCCTTACACACCACCACGCAGGGTTCTGTCACCTGTCTCGGCTCGTTCTATCACTCCCCGAGAGGCAGGGCGATGGCCGCCGCATTCCCAGAGGCAAGACATAAAGGGCTGTGAATGGATGGATGGATGGCGAAGGGGACGAAACCAAAGACTAAATTATTAAGTGACACTTCGCTTCGCCTTGACACACACACACACACACACACAACCACACACACACATATGCACACACACTCACGAGGCAGGCAGGCAGGAGGGTAAACGCATTAGAACAGTTAGCCCCCTGAATGCACCCGACAACTCAGCTACACGTTAACTCACGTCAAAATCATCAAACCAGGCCTGGGGCTCTTAAAATTTTTACGCGGCTGCTTGAAGGGACGTTGCGGAGCCGGGGAGGCTTTTCTGAGAGTGAGTGACCCTGTCATCGCCGCCATCACTGCCAATAAATAAGTAAATACGGGAGGAGAGTGGCTACGCTGCGTTGCCACAGAGTTGACAGCACCCGTCCGCTGTGAGTTTGTGCCCCCGTGTGAACATCAGTAAATAGGTATCTGCACCTGTGCGTGTCAGCGTGTGCATGTGTGCGTGTCCTCTCCCAGCCTCTGGCGAGCTCCGGGGGGGGGGGGGGGGGGGGGCGTGCTCTTGCCACCATCTCCCCAGCTAGAATGTGCCAGAGTGTGGCTTCATTCACTTAGGGTCCACCTGGCCTTGATTTCCTGCGGACCAGGCTGGAGCACACTGGGAGAGCTCTGGTCTAATTCGCTTCATAAGGAGACGGGATGATGGGCCATTTGGCCACCAAGGACCCAGGCTCTGTGTTCAGGTCGAACAGGAACTAAGACACTCAGCTCTTAGTCTGTGGAGCTGCAGCTTCTCCTAAAAACCTCAAGCTCTATGTGAAATCGTCCTTTTATATCAATACATTCTGTGCAGGCCAAATTACAATTCGAATTGTCAAACCAGCATAATGAATAATACAAAAACTATGCTCAGTGAAGTTCATGGAGAAACCAGGCGCTGTCTCAGTTTCTGCTTCAGCCTCAGATTTTCACAAAACAATTGTTTCAATGCTTTAAGCAACACAAACAACCTTCATTAGCCTGGACTCATTTATTTTGTAGCTTTGGTGACGTCACAGAATTTTTTTTTCAGCTTAAAAAATACTCCTAAGAACTTGAAAGGTGCCTCTAATGAGATGAGATGATGTTTACCTATTTCTAACTTCTGGAGTTTTAAAGAAATTGAGTTTGTTAAAGCAAAACAAGAAGTAAAATCAAAAATGATACAAAAAGGTTTTGTCTGTACCACTGTCCATTTGTTGATTGGTTAGTCTGTCGTTCAGTTAATTGGTTGTTTGGTTGGTTAGTTGGTTAGTTGATTGGTTCCTCAGTCGGTTGGTTACTTGTTTGGTTGGTTGGTTTGTTGGTCGGCCAGGATAACTCAAAAGCTCACAAACCGATTTCCCACATTTTGCAGATCAAGATGCTTATTCAGTTGTTTTTTTTATCACCAATGTGTTTCCCAGAGAATATTGAATGGGGCTTGATAACAATTTAAACATCTGTATTTCAATCATCACTGTCTCTATCATTTAAAGATAGGGCCCTTAGAGGAGGTCTGCACTCCTGCAATTCTAGTTTGACAGATTTAGTTAAAAAAAAAATATATATATATATATTTCTTCAGGGTTTATTCTTGATTTGTGTATTTATTTCATGAATCATCACTAAACCGTGCTGCTCTATTCAACATGATTTAAAGGGATGGCTCGCCTGTTATGTGAACAACACTGTGTAGCATACCTAACAGCACGTTGCATTGTGATTCTTAAACAACTATAAAGAGTGCTTTGGAATGTTCTCACAGTTTGGATGCATCTGTATCGTTGTGTGTGTGTGTGTGTGTGTTTAAGTGTGTGTGTGTGTGTGTATTTGCGGGTATACGCTCATTGTAAAGCCTGCTAATTGCAGTTGAGACTCCTTTAATTAACACACAGAGAGGTCTCCTGGGGACGTATGGGCACCGTGAGTGTGTCACGAGTTTATATCCAGCCAACCTGTGGGACACAACAGCCTAATCAGAGCCTTTTAAGTTCTGCCATGCTCACACTGGAGGATTAACCGAAGACACACTTTAGTCGTGGAAAATGAGACAACCGAGGCCCGCGTTGGTCTGGCTGACAAAACAAGCAAGTCGTTAAAAGGGAAATAAAAAAACAAAAAAAGTGCGTAGAAAAACCAACACTTTGAACTAAGTACACAATACGGCTGACAACAAGAGGTGCAGCATTTTCATGTTGTAATGGTTTTATTTAGCTTGACAGTCCTTCCTGCCCGACTGTCGACAAAATGGTTGCTCCGCTGTTGTTGTTTGCAGATTGATGGTTAGCGAATGGCAGAGGGAGCCACAGGAGACATGACACGGGGGTCTGACTCAATCTGTCTCTCTTCCCTTTGTCCACCCACCTCCATCGTCATTTGCTCGCTCATTTCTCCTCCCTCTTTAAAAAAAAAAAAAATTGAAATACTTCCTCTCTTTTTATTATTCCTGCCAATTTGGACAGGAGCCCCGGTCAAAGACAGATTACACTAAGTCGCATATCAAACCTAATCAATCTTCAGCCCCTGGAAGGCATCACTCTCCCAATGAATAATTACCGCAACCCAGTTATGAGCTGCCAGTGCCAAAATGTTGCCACCGCCGTGTTTTTAGGATGCTGGAACCCCCAGCTGATCCACCGCTGAACTTTGAGGGGGGGGGGGGTTTGGTTCTGTGTGGTCCAGGGAAAGAGAAATTCAGAGGCAAGACGAGATGAGCAATCCGTTCGTGACAGACACCACTGTTCTCTCCATTGTAAATTAAATAAAGTAATTTGAACTGCACTGAATCCAAGTGGCACCTGGGGTACGCCGAGCCGTGCGGAGAGAACGAGCGTGATCACGGGCGAGTTCGGATCCAGGATTCAGTCTGGCAGGGATGCTGTAGTCAAACTAAGGCCAAACTCAATCTGGCCCTCATAAATCTCTAGTGCTGCTCAGTTTTTACAATAGAAGACACACGCCATACCACCCTCTGCTGCTAACACACACAAATGCACACGGGTGCACACACACAAAGAGATAAAGATGATTAAAAGGAGGGAAACGGGGTTTGAGGAGTAGGGAGTGAATGATGGATGAAGGAATCATCGTGTTGGGGAGCAGCGGGGAGGAGATGCTCCAGTCATACGCTGTCAGTCAGTCATTCAGCCGCTGATGTGTACAGTGTGATGTATGAAAGTGTGTGTGTGTGTGTGTGTGTGTGTCGGACAAGATGAGGTTCTTGATGAGGCATGATGAGTGGAAAACAGAGAAGAAGCTGCTCCACCACCGTGTTGTGCATGAAGGGAAGTGGTGGAGACCAGAGGGAGGAAGAAAAGGGGGGGAAGAGCAGTGAGTACATAACTGCAGGGCAGCTGCATTGAGCGGAGGAGGGTGTCATTTGGAAAGTGGCTGGCTCAGCAGTGGCCATTAGTAGCGCTGTGACACAGTGGACCGTCGAGCACACAGAGAGACGGGCGGGAGAACGAGCGGGAGTGTGAGCAGGCGGGCGAGCAGGAGATGAACAGGCTCACAATTAACAGGCTGAATAGGAACCAGTGTTAGTTTTCATTATTGAGCAGCATGTTGATAATCTCAGCCAATAAGTAATAATAATAATAATATAACAACTTCCAATTGTATTGTTTTATCGTGTTTTGTTATTATTGAGCTATTTAAATCACGGTGAATTTTTGAGAACTGGAAAATCCTGATGTTTGAGAAGATTAAAAAGTTAAATATAACTTGACGATTAATTATTCCACCAGTTAGTGGGTCTGTTTTTTTTTTTCTCTTTATACTGGTCTCTGCTGGTGAAGACAACAACTCCCATGATCCCACACTGCTTCACAATGTCACCAAACTAGGTAGCCTATTTGGGTTTTGTTTCGATTGAGAGATGACCAATGGCTGCAGCTACATATCGTCTGTTTAACTCTTAACAGATTCACTGGTTTAAAAGCATATGTAGAATTTTGGTAATAAAATTCACTTAAAAGATGTGAAACTTTTCCCGATGAAGTCGTACAACACATTTGGACCTGGACAGTAACAGAAAGGTTCTTAGATTTAACTCAACACACTCAGATGTTTTTATTTTCAAACCTGGAGTCTTCTGCTCCGACTCAATGATCCCAGCTCGAATGACATCATGTGGATCAAGTTGTTATTTATTAGCCTTCAGCAGACGTTAATTTGTAAAATCTGTGGGTCTCCCCCCCGATTGGAAGAATATACAGTCGATTGTCAAAGCCTCAAACTGCGTCTCTATTGAAATGAGACCTTGAAAAATACTGGGAGGATACTAATATTTATACTATTTGAAGTAATTTAATATTTTAAGCTATGGAAGCCTCTTATAACATTATGGTGAAGGACCAGATACTTAATACTGGAATAATATAGCTGCTCCGAAAAACCACGAAACCCAGCGCCGCACCGCAGATAACTGTGATTTTAAACAAGATGGAGTGAAAGAGAGAGAAAGAGAGTCAAGAAACTATGAGAGAGAGAGAAAGAGACAGAGAGAGAGAGACATAACTTAAAATTACTCGAGCCCATGAAATTCCTCAGACAGCAGAACTAGCGGTGAAGGCTAAACACTCCAGAGTCTGGGTGTTGGCAGACACAAAACATCGCCAGGGCACGAAATCTGAGGCTTTTGAAAACGCACCTATCGCAACCTTGCAGCCAATCACATCCCTTCGCTCAACCTGAAGCACCAATCATTGCCAGGAGTGTATCAGCACAAGGCGATGATGCTAATCTGAGAGAATAAGATGTCTTGTTCTTAACTGGTAATGAGGCGTATCTAAAACAATGACAGATTATTCATCATTATTAGATTCCGTTGATACGTGACTCTGGATCTGGCAGACGCTCTCCCTCTCTCTGCTGATTGGTCCGGCGGTCGCACGAGATGGCTTCTAGGTGAAACGCCGCGATCACGCTGTGTTTATTTGCCTGAAAGACAATCCGAGCTTCTCTTTTCACGTTCCCACCGGTCTGTCCGGCTGCCCAATGCCAGAAAGCAGGATGCCGGGGACGGTGTGGTCCTATCGGAGTGGCAGGAATTCACAAACAGGGGGCAAACCAAGGTTACCGAGACGAAGGGCCCAGGCACGCTCCCAAATGAGGCAGGCGCCGACGCGGCCAGCACATTCTGGGGTCCTTCTGCTGACTAGCCACGCTAGGACTCATGGGAAGGGAATGTAAGGGCCTGTCGCGGGCCAAGTTTGGAGGAGTGCGGAGTGAGAGACAAACAGTTTGAAGGGAACGGGGTTAGCACATGAGCACTGCTGCATGTGTGTGTGCGTGTGTGTTTCAAAACCTTGACAAGTAAACTCTGGCTGCCGTCACTCGTCACTTCTTTGTGCTGGACGAGGCCGCCTTGCCACACCCCGCGGTCTGCCCTCCCAGGCCAAGTCTTCTCCCATTCCAATGAGGAGACATTAAGGGAAGAATAATCACTTCGGACGCAAGCTGCCAATTGAGTCTGAACTTATTTATCTCATTTAGAGTCCGTTTGGAGGGATATACACATGGCAAACGCCGACTGCTCAGTTCCCACAGAGGGAGAAGGAGAGACCGCTGGCAGCGCCGACCATCTTCCTCCATTGAGCTTTTCTTTACTGTAACAAGAGAGGGGGTGACGCCGCTCTGCCAAACCCTGACAACTGCAATTCTGTCACTGCTCGCTGCCAGTTGATCTGTGGCCGTTCCCCTTTCTTTCACTGGATGTTTTACCCCTAATTCAATTTCTCCCGGTGTTTCAAGCATTACATTTTTAGTAAGGATCAACTGGAAAAAGAAAAAAAAGAGGGAGGTTTACCTTCACAAAAAACAAGTCGCGTACACACACACACACACACCCGAATGCACGCTGGTAGATGTGGAGGAAGGATAATGGCCACCGTAGCAGCTTGCCTCCACCCAAACCACATGATGCCGGGACCCCCCAAAAACTCATATCCTACATGGCTCTGCTGCGCATACTAACTAGCCAGCACAGCACCCAAAGGGGGTACAGTAATGCAACTGGAGATGGCCCCTCTTTTCATGGAGCATGCACACATGTAAGCACAAAAACACACACACAGTCACACACACACACACACACACAGAGGCACATTAGGTTTAGTCTAATTAGCGCCGGTATTTTCAGGGCTTGTTTGCGCAAATTGGAAATATGTGATGTGAATTAAAATATGGCGGGAGGGTTTTTTGTTTCCCAGTAAAAGGGGGTTTCACCTTGCCCCCTTTGTCTGGGCTCATACGAAAGTAATTTAGTCCAGGGAGAGAAAGAGGGAAAGGGAGAGAGGTAGTAAAAAAAGACAGAGGAAGAGAGAAATAGAAAAGCAGAGACAGAAAGAGAAAGAGAAAAGGAAAGGAGGGGGGAGACACATTCCGTTTGGCCCAGAGTGAGAGGCACTGTGGGTGTCTGAGGGCCCTTGCTGCCAGTAATTGCTTCCATATCGGACCCGGCCACGGTCACACACACGCACACACACACACACACACACACACACACACACACGCACAGACAAAATTTGCAATGTAAAAGCAGACACTTATCCATGGAAATCCGCCATTCCAAAAAGTTAGAAAAACAGTCATTTATGCTATTTAAATGTCATAAATCAAATCAGGCCACAGAGCTACTGCCTGGGTCGACCAGGCACAGTGACGGGTCACCTGCACGAGAACGGCTCCCCGGAAAAGAGATGAAAATAATCTCCCTATGGACTAATTACTGACATGTATCTGATTCATCATAGAACTAAAGGACCTTTCTGCAGAGATGCAGTCCAGTCGACATATTGTATATGTACAGGCCTGTCAAACGATTGGTTGATCCAACTCACAAAGAAAAGAAAAAAAGGAAATGTCACAAAAGTTAGAGGTAGAATGATAGAAGAGATCCCCATGAATGTTTCTGAACGACCTGTGCAAAGTGTTTCAGCCAGGACAGTCGATCAATCAATCAGATGTACAGCACAGGTTCACATATCACAGTATGTCTCATAAAGCTCAAAAATCTGTACAAGTACTCGACGAGAAAAACTACCAAAGAAAAACAAAACCTGCAGAAACCTCTGGCAAATTCACAAGTGAAGGATCTCACCAGTTAATAGAAAAGACGACTAGAGAGATATGACAACTGTAGTGTTTGAATAGCTTTGATAAATCAGATCAATTCTTATTGTTGTTATTATCATTTTTATATTTCACTTGTGTTTATATTCCCTTATTTTAATATTGTCCCTATTTGCTGACGATCTTATCTTATGTCAGAAGCATCTCTTACTTTCTAAATCTGAAACAGATCCACATTTGTCAGATCTAAATTTACTACACACACACACACACACGGATCGTTCACTCAAAATCAAATCCAAAATCCAGTTTCAAACATCCTGATTTATATCGGTGTAGTAGCTGGGTTACAGATCTGTCTCTCTATCTTTTCCCGTGTCCTCTTCTCTCACAGTGAGTGTGTATATTTCCGTACACGGGCAGCGTAGGCTCTACTGATGTATTTCCAGGCTCCTTCACTGCGCTGTGACTCTTGTGTGCGCTCTCTCTTAGTGACACATAGACACCCACAGACACGCACACACATGATTAGTAACAGTGGGTCTGAGAGGGGTTACAATAGTCATCCGCTGCTCCACTGGCAAACGAAAACATGGGGCCGTTACGTGAATGCAACCACATGCGGCTGCGGCTGCGTCTCGACTGTCATGCGCTGCCTCTCATGTCAACAACAAAGCAGGAGAGATATTATTTTTCACTTTTCTCCATACATATCATAAATCGACTGACATCATTTCATTCAGAGACGGAGAGCAGAGCGAGGGGAGGGAGGCCGAGAGGGAGACGGAGGAAGAAGATGGACGGTCCGATGGAGGGAGATAAGAAGAGAGAAAGAGTAACTGTGTTTTTAACGTGAACTGTTTAAAGAGGAAATCAGTTTTGCCATTTAAGCCGGTTACAGCCTCTTTACCAGGTGCAAAGGCTCATGGGAGACCGCAGCCTAGAGCCTGGACGGCAGAAGAGCCAACTGCATAAAAGCTGAATCTACACTTTACTGGGTTCCACTGGAGTTTAAATAGCAGATGGACTGTGTGTGGGACTGCATGTGTTTGAGGTTCAAAGCGTTAATGTGAGTATGACCACTTGAGAACGTCTGCGTGGAGAGTTGAACAGCCACTAAAATGAATGAAGTCACAGACCCACTCTCACACACACACACACAAACACACACACTCACACACACTCACAGCTCCCACCTGAGCAGTAATTTTAAATGACTATGAGCCCGTGTGACTGAATCGGCTGAGCTCACAAATCAAACGCACATGGGGGTGAGTTGAAGCTTTCCATTGAAGTGGATGGAACCAGAGAGTGCATGTTTGTGTGTTGTCCAGGTGTCTGTGTGTGTGTGTGTCTATGTGTGTCTGTGTGTGTGTGTGCCTGTAAATTACACAACAACAGACCACACTTGACTGCCCTCTCCTGACTCGATCTGCTCCGTGGGGACACTCCACCCGTGACATGATATTTGATTATCTGAGCATAAACATTGGACATTTACAGAAGATCTGATATAAAAAAAAAAAACTATCCTACCCATCATCCCCCCCGCCACCACACACACGCCGTGGACTGCAGCCTCATAGAGGGGGACCCAGAGGGAACACTGCAGCAGTTTGATGAACCCTATGTGTGTGTGTGTGTTTGTGTGTGAGTGTGTGTGTCCCCTGGAGGAGTGGCTGTCACTGTATCAGTTGCCACAGTAGATAAGGCAGTGTACCGCAGTGGAGCTGGTAATGATGCTGGGACCACTGAGACGAGCGGAGGCGTCTCTGCCGCTTCTTGCTGATCTCATCACATCACACACTTTTTATACGCGGCCTCACAAAAAGCATCCTCACAAACACACAAAAACAGTAAAACAGCAGTGGAGTCTTTTTTAGATTTTTTATAATGCTTTTCTATTTTTCTGGTCCTTTCATCCTTTCTCTCAACTGATGTTGAACTTTCTTTCACTGTCACTGATGAAAATTAGGTTTCGTGTCATTTCAAGAAAACCACTTACTACTGAAATATATAAACCACAGAAATCAAAGGTGAAAGTTCAACAAATCTGATTTCACGTGATAAAAATCTAATAAATCGCAACTTTTAAATACAAGCTTTAAAATGAGGCTTGAATTGATTTCCTTTAAAAAACTAATGTGAAGTCAATTTCCTTAATCCAGTGATCTGCATATGCAATTCGATTTCAAATTACTGCTCTTACTCAGAACTGTTTTTTGTTTGCTTAATGTTAAAGGGACAGTCTATATATTTTTACACATGACGTTGAGTTTTAGTGTCGCACGTGGAGATTCTCAGTCATCCAGAAAACACAAATAAGTCCAGTCGCCTACGTGCACATGTAAAACGTCTGAAGTGAAACTGTGCCTCTCTGCTCAGCCTGTGAAATCAGCTGTGCCTTGTGTTGTCTGTGATGCTGGAGGAGCTTCACTGACATTAATCAGTCTATTAGCTCAGTTACACATCCATGTTTTCTTTGTTTCCCTGTCCTCTTGTATCAGTTGTGTATATTTCAGTTTGCTCAGTGTGTTCTCAGGTTCCTTCGGTTACAGTGAATATTTTCTGTGCGTTCTCTTAGTGACACATAGAAACACACACACACACACACACACACACACACACACCACACACACACACAAACACATGATTTATAACAGTGGGTCAGTTGTACAGTTTGTCTTGTGTGATGCTGGAGGAAATAGCCCTTGTGATGTCATCTGTTATCTCAGCTTGAGATGTAGATACTTCAAAAGCCTGGTGCATCATGGGAAATGTTGCATGCAGACTTTCTGTATTAAAATTCAAGATAAATATGCTGCTTTAATTTTGACCATTTTCTTTTTTTTAATCTGTCTCCTGTGAGTCTACAGTTTTCACTGAATACATCCCGGGAGTCCCCTTTAAACATTGTCCTGATTTATGTCAAATAAATTAGATTTGTGGGATATTTGTGCAACAACCATGCAAACCACTTTTCACACTTGTTTCTAATCAACATATTTAATGTTACATTTAAAAAACGGGGACAAGATATAAAAATCTTAGAAAAATCGTAATCTAAGAAAAATGAAAATGTGGAAACTACCTCTAAATTTGCAGTTATTTCATATTTATAAACTGTCAATTATTCCAATCGCCTTGTTAAAATAAATGAATGTTTTTCCTGTGTTACCAGCAGAGAGGAGCTGATCTGATAGGAAGCCACAGTGTCACTGTACTGGCCCCGAACACATCGGATTTTAGCACAAAAGAGGTAAAAACAGTCTGTCACACCAGAACAGAGTCAAACCACCATGTCTGGAACAAAGAATACGTCAAAAACAACAATTATTCCTGCAATTATCATTTTTCTAAACAGCACTCAGTCCCACACACACTTACACACTTGCACACATGCTCGTACAGACACACACACATCGCACACGGAGGCCTCGGAGCCTTAAGACCAAGGTGTGTGCTTATTTTTTGATTGCATGGAAAAAGTTACAGCTGAGGAGGACTGCCTGGTGAGAGAGAATAAGGGGACCACACCGACTTTATGGACAAAAATCTTTCCCTTTCTTAACTAGCAAAACAGAGCAGGCATCAGATGTCAGCTCTTTACTCCTGATAGCTGTTATTTAGGTGCCCTACTTGGCCGGACTTCAGTGTTTGGCAGTCGAGAGCACCTCTAAGGAAATCAGAGGAAAAAATCAGGTTCAACACCCACATGTGTATAAAACCAGCTTTTATTTGAGCTGCTTACGGCGCAAGCTGCAAAACAAAAGAAACGTCTAATTAAATACGTGGGACAAAAAGAGCTAATCCACGACAAGAGATAAACAGTGGCAAAGAAAAACAAAGAAACACACGCATTATTTTTCGTGAAATAATGCATTCCCCATCAGCGATAATCATTTCCTTTGGTAAAAGTCACAGAGTCGCACAAAGGATGTGGTGAGAGGTTAGTAAAATCCTCTGACTGAAACCTCCACTGTCCTATCCTTAACCCTAAACCACCGGTGTTTCCGCAAGTAGTGTGGAGGCTTGTGGTGCGAGCGGGTTGGGATCCAGCAGGATGGAGGCCTGAGAGGACATCACAACGCACTTAATCTAAACAGCATTTCCTACCTTTGGCCATCGCTGCACAAAGAAAGCCAAAACCACACGCTGTGTACACACACACACCACATTCAGGAGCCGTGCGTGTATTGTGGGGTTGTGAAGATGGCTGGGTTCGACCTCAATCAAGGGGAGAGCGACAGGAAAACAAGCACAGGCTCAGCTAAACAAATGGGGGTCGGGGGGGGGGGGGGGGGGGTTGCGGAGGAGAGACAGAACCCAAACAAGCAGTATTGATACGAAGCTAGCGCAGCATGGGGAGCTACAGAGGGGCGTCCTTAATGTGGGTGACACACACAGGCACACAAATGAGACACACTTTCCCCCTCAGGACATACAGTGCATAGTTGAAGCTAGAGGCCGCCAACAAAGCCTAAACAGTGGGATTAGCTGAACACAACACTGACGCTTTGGCCTGTATCTGCATAAGGGAAAGAGAACACAATGTAAACTGTTTACAGGGGAACGCAGGGTTACTGCTCCATGTGCAAGTGTGTGTGTGTGTGTACGTATGTATGTGTGTGTGTCTAAGCCTGTGGATGTGTGTTTACACTGCAATATTGTGGTTTTTGTGATGGGTCGACTCCTCTCTGATTGAGACAGGATCAACAAAGAGACAGTGGCATGTGTGCATACACAAACACACAGGCTGCTTACAGTTGGGGGAGCTGGACACCGAAGCACACGGAAATGTTTTCAACAATACACACACACACACGCACGCACACACACACACACAACTTACCGAGAGCCGAGGTCATGATGCAACTTGTGCATCCCCGCAGCCTCTCACTGAGGTTTGATTTCGTCAGTTTAGAAGATAAAGGTTCTCTGTGCACATTCTGAGATAAATAATTATTACACTTCTACACTGTGTAATACACACACAGTGATTCTGGAGCTTTAGAGGCCCTTAAGAGTTCTGGGGCCTTACAGACGACTCCTTGTCATCCTCCAAGCGCTTCATTGTGCAGTTTTGCCTTCCACCCATTCACAAACACATTCACACAGTTGCACTTTCTCTTAAGTACCTCGCCTGAGGACACAAACTACAGACTTTCTGGTTAGTGGACCCCCTGAGCTACAGCCGCCACTCATTTCCTGTTATTTGTCACAATAATGTTTTTGATTCTGAGTTGTTAAGGAGCAACACAATGAGTCCTGAGTCTGTCCGCCTGGTGGGTCCACTCTCTTTCATACTCTCTTTCAGCTCTGTTTTTGGTCTCCACCACCTGTGTTCATCAAGTACTTGCTAACGTTGTGTTCTGTGTCAAAGTGTGTAGCGGAAAACAGTTTTTCCTGCTGTATACTCACATGTATATATACATCACTGTACATCACTCTCACTCAGACATTTTAATTATAAGCTTGTAGGAAAAGCTCAGGAAAAGGTCTGGAGTCCAATGCATGTGTGGAAGCAGCTTTTGAAAGAAGTGAGATTAAATCAAATCGGTAAAGGGCCTGAAAGATAAGAGCTGAAACTCTGTATAGCGTTATATCTATTAAAAAGCCACATGAAGGTGAGGCCAGCAGTATGTTTGTTTTAATTCTCTTTCGGTTCACAATACTGTCACATTATCTTCACATTGTTATAAAAATAGCGACTGGAGCTACTTGAAATACAGATGTGGCCAATACAGAAATAAATTGGATAGGACATTTACCCTCTCTGTGCCTTCAGCAATCAGGCCACAGTGGGAGGAAAACATGTTTCTTTTTCAAAGACATCATTACATTTTTACACCCCTCGCTCGGTGGCATGAATATAGAAAAACTCTGTCCAAAATTTTCCACAGCAAACAAGCGTTAAGCTCTTTTAAGTGTGCCTCACATATCACTAAATGTTTGATGCTGCCTTGTGCCTCGCAGCAAATGTAGCGAGAAAATCCAAGTCACTGCCGCATTTGTTTCCTTTTCCTTTTTTAAGAAGAAAAAAATTGTTTGTGGAGCCACATTCGCTGCTTGATATGGAAGCGTTTTGAGGTTGAGGAAGAGAAAAAACTAGAGACAAAAGTGGTGAGCAGAATAAAAGGGAAAGTGGGGGGATTTGAGTCAGGCCCTCCAGCTAACTGCTCCTGACTCATCTCAGTAAAATGACCCCTAGTGTTCCGCAGCGCTCAAAATAAGAGTGGCAGCTACAAGCTAAAACAATTAGCCTCTCCGGCAAAGACTGAGGAGCAGCTCGTACAGTAGGAGGCGAAACAAGAAGAGGAGGCTGAGGACTACAGCACACATATATGTTGTGTGTTTGTGTGTGTGTGTGGTTCTGATATTACTCATGTTGTGAGGACCTAAATCTGTTAGGTCACATTCACATTATGGGTCTGTCGGGGCTTAAGGACACTTTGATGATACCACAGGAGCCGTATGGAAGTATTTTATTATTTTTGTTTGTAGTTTTTTTACATTTAAAAAAGAGATTGCCCAGTTACTTCAATTTATTTCGATTTGGCTGACACACTGTTGACCCCATCTGCATAGTGGTGAGTAGATAATGAGAACATTTTCATTTTTGGTTGAAATCACCCCTTTAAGGTTAATTTAGGGTTAGGCAAGTAGTAGTAACTATGGTTAAGGTTAAAGCTCAAGTCAAAATGATATTCTCTGAACTGCATGTGTGTGTCTGTAGGACCCTTTCTACTATAAACACTAAACATGTAGTCAGGACCAGTACACGTCATGGGGACCAAAGCCAGGTCTTTATGAGGCTAAACGCTAATTTCTGAGGTCCCGGCGAAGGTTAGAGGTAAGATGTGAACTGTGGTTTAGGTTAGTGTTAGGGTTTGGCATGAGCTGCTCATGGTTAAAATTGGGGAATAGGTTTTGGTTTGGAATGGAAAGAAAGGCAGTGTCCCAACAAGGGTGGCTCTGCAAACGTGTGTGTGTGTATGTGTGTGTGTGTGTGTGTGTGTGTGTGTGTGTGTGTGTGTGTGTGTGTGTGTGACAAAGTTCCTCCCTTAGAGAGCGAGGCTCTGATTGTACAGACAGAGTGGCTGTGTGTGATAATGGTTTCCATTAACCTGGGCTGAGTAGGAGTACCTGTGAGACTCTCCATTCATCTCTCTCTCTCTCTCTCTCTCTCTCTCTCTCACACACACACACACACACACATAAGTACCCTAATCTTACCCGTAAGAGCAGGAGATTATTTTCATTGTGTGACAATGGCCCAAAGGTCAGAACTTTACGTTGAAATCTGTCCCAAAAGCATGCAGCATAACCATAACATACAGTTTTTCTTCTCGATCATCTAAAGCGCAGACGTGAGAAATGGCCCTTCAACTTTTTTATATAAATACAGCTCCGCAGCCGGGAGAGTACAGGAGAAGGTGAGGGGGGGGTGAGCTAAAGAAATGTGGCGGAGGGCAGGAGACGGAAGCAGCCGAGGACCCTTTTCTTTTCAGAGTCCCATCCTTACCTAGACCCTCTCTATTAGAGCAATACTTGTAAAGCACTGTGCTCCTTAGAGATGCTTTGACTAGAACTAGGATGTGGACATGCGCAGCAGTGGCTCGTAGTAATGAATAGGAGCAGAGGAGGAAGTGTAGCAATTATTGCGTAGAAGCCATTAGGGGCCAGGGGTGGCTTCTTTAAAACTATCACAGCAGCTGACTAATGGACAACCTTGTTTCCTCACTCACTCTCATCCTGGATTTATCTCTTCCAGCTCTCTTGGAAAAAACATCCAGAGTATTCCATTTTTTACAAAGCGCATACAGGGTTTTATTGCTTTAATGGCATGTTTGTGTATTTGCTGTATGTGTGTATACAGTCGTTTTCTCCAGCGAGCTCAGATGTGGCCTCGGGGGAGAGAGTGACGAATGCCACCCGCTTGTGTTTCCTCCCTGCTCGCTGCTCCAGGACACACACTACACAGACTGGATTGTGTAAAGTGTGACAGCGAATCAGATGACAAAAATACAAAAGATACTGGCCTTACAGGACACTGTCATGTTAACACTATGAGGGTGCTTTTCGTGATAGCAACATTTTCTTGTAATAAGCATGAAATTGGTCCACATAAGTCATTTGAAAAAATGGGAAGAGAAAATTCATAAATCTACAATAAAGAGAATCAAGGAATTCAAATTATTCCGAAATCTAAAGATAAGTTTACTGACACTAAACTAAACTTAATATACAGTCTTAGTTTACAATGCAATTATATATATTTATCAGGAAAATTAATGGTTTTTCTGTATGAGACAGAGAGGAAGAAGAAAAAGAAGGTTAAAGAGGAGGAGGAAGAAGATGACTGAAAACAACAATTCAGTCCATGTGTCTGTATTTATTCTGTTATTTTTTATGCCATTTTAGTTGTCTAATTAATTTATATTGGATATAATTGATTTGTTTCTTAACATCAGGAAGAATATATAAGATAATTTGGTCTACTTTTATAACTGAGTGAAACGTGGAGTTAATCCCAGTGTCCAGTCATAAAGTGAGAAAATTGTAAATCTATTTTTGTCTTGGTGCAGTGGTTAGCACTGTCGCCTCACAGGAACAAGGGTTTGAATCCTGGCTCGACCGGTGTCTTTCTATGTGGAGGTTGAATGATCTCTCCTTGTTTCTGTGGATTTCTGTGGGTTTTCTCTGTGTAATCTGGCTAAAGGGGAGGTTAAGGTTAATCTCAGACTTTGAGGTTGATCATAGGTTTTGTGTGTTGTGTGCCCAATGTCAGCTGGGATTGGCTCCGGCTTCCCCTGCGACCCCTCCAGAAGGATCAGTGGTATAGATGATGGATGGATGGAGAAATGGCTTTTCTGTTAAGTTTTTTTGTGTTTATTTCAAGTCACTTGAACCCAAACTAACTACACTGTATTTATGGTGTAGTTCATTTGGGTAAACACAGGGTGGTTCTTCATAAATCACGTCTTTGGGCTCTGATTTTTACTTTACCAATTATTCAAGTTGCATTTAATGGCATTTGTTTGATCCTGTGACATACAACCATGTGGATTTTTCTTTTTTTCTGTATCTCCATTCACTACAGTGAAGACATGATTCCCTCCCACCGTGTGGTGTCAGTTCTGTGAGCCACAGATCTTCCTCTGCTGCAGTTAAAACATGATGCTTCAGGTGCTGTGTTGGCCGGACATGTTGAAAAGAAGCTAATGGAGCGTGCAGCCTCGGATCCTTCTCTCTGCACTGACCTGGTGTGTTTTCGCTCCGAGCTGCGGACGGAGAGCTGCGGGGAACAGGTGGTCTCGAGGAAGTTCAGTGATGTAGAACTGAGGGAGAAGTTTTAATTGTCTCCAAAAATTTGAGCGAACGAATGGTGTTGTGTCAGACTTAGTTGACAGTTAACCAACCCCAAACGGTTCTGTGTGATTGTTAAAGCCTGTTGTGTGTGCCTCCAGTGTGTGGTGCCCCGTTGTGTTACTGTACCTTACTGTACCTCTGTTTCCCACTGATGCAAGACATACAATTACCAGAGAGGGAAAAGAGATGAGGAACAAACGTCACTGCATTTTAGTTGAATTAAACTTCACCAGTGCAAAGTAGTGTTTGCTGCACCCGCGTGCAAAACTCCAAAAGAACTGTGTTTTTCTACCAGTGTCACAGTTAATTTCGCAGGATAAATAATTTATACTTTGTTACTTTATGACTCAATATATTATACAGATACATATAGCTTATGCACACACACACACAAGCTCATCCGCAAAACACAAACACACACGTACACATGCCTGTTCGTGCACACGTAGACGTACACACACACACAAAAAAATAAAATAAACCTTTTGTGAATTGTGTGTGTTGAAATGACACAGCACTTATTAGCATTTCATTGCCATGGCTGCCTGCGCTGTTCGCCCTGGGCATCGCTGTTGGCACAATCCAACATCACAGACATAAATAAAGAAGTTTGGGGGGGGGAGATCGGGAGAAAGAGAGTCGATGCTCTGAATTAAACATGCCTTGATTGGGACTGGAGATGTATGTGTGTATGGCCTGTGAGTCAACATGCACGCTGGTGCCTCTTAGCCATGCCTAACCTGGCAGGAGAGCTTACAGTGGCGGGCTCTGAGGCCCGATCACTTACATGTCTGCAGGGAGGGGGGGGGGGGGCAATAAAATAAACTTACCTTTGGAGGTGGGAAACAGCAGCAGGATCACATGGAAAGAAAAGAAAAGACAAGTTAAACTTTGATTTTTCATACTGGTGTATTTTCTCATCCAGGGACAGGAGTCCAGTATTTACAACCGTGACCCAAATCACCTGATAACAAGCGAGAGAGGACAAATGCTTCTGTCTTCCTGGTGTGAAAAAGCGATTCTCTGTACTCAAACCCAAAGTGTAATCACAACACACTGCCGTTCCCCCGTGCAGCCTGTGTTTTCAGGCGTCTCTGTAAGGTGAGCGAAGGGTTAACCCCGAGGTACATATTTCGGAGACATCCTCGCTTCAGATGAGCTGTGCGGCTGCTCTTGTGGCGGTAATGGGAAAATTGCACTGAGAGGAAGGACACACGCAATTAGAATCTGGCGAGTCGGGGCAGGAGGTGGGGAGGGAGATGCAGCGAAGGAGAGGCAGAGAGGGACGAGGAGGAGGAGGAGGAGGAGGAGGAGGAGGAGGAGGGCCCACCGGACAAGAAGTGATTTGGTTGAAAGCTGGCTTTTTGTGCACCGGGTGAACGCCGCTCACTGTCTGCTGGCTGGGGCCTGTCCCTCGCCCGCCTCGGTGACAGCAGCCCAGATGTCAATCAAATTAGTGCCCATTTACAGCTGATTTGCCCGTGTCATTCGCAATATCCCCTTTCTGCCTCTGATGGGGTGGCACAGGGAGGAGGGAGTGACGGAGGAGGAGAAAAAGGGGGAGAGGAGGCGATGGAGGCAGAGTCACTTTATTGCAGTCTTTCCCCGTGAATGTCATCTGCCCACTTATCGTCCATTCCGGTGGGACGCAGTGAAGGAGGAGAGGAGGAAGAGAAGAGATCCTCCGTTCCGTGGAGTGGCTCACTAGCACATGCAAATAGGACGGCAGCGTCGGGGGAGAGGCTGGCGCGGGTTTTAATGGAGTTGGGGCAAACTCATTTTACAGCAGAGAGCCACAGAAGAGGAGGATAATAATATCACCGGCTGTGTGTGTGTGTGTGTGTGTGTGTGTGTGTGTGTCAGCAGGATGGTGTTTAGAAGACAATTGGACAGAGAGACGATGTGCCAAATAAAAAAAAGGTGTCACCTGCGATCCGACTGAGATGAATGAACACTGATTCAGGACTTCAGCCGTCCTTAAAACTCCTTTAGAGTACTTCTGTTTCACTTCAAATCCAATTGTGCTTCCTAGTGGTGCTGTTTATAAACTGTGGCAGATTGCTTAGAGACACCAAACACAGACACAAAAAAAAAAGAAAAAGAGGAGAAAGAAGGAGTGAAAGGGAGGGGGGGAGGGGGGAGGGGTGTCCTGATTGATGCCGTTTGATTCAATTTCCAGCGTGTGGAGACATTTCAGGGCCCCGGGGGCCTCTGTGTCTTCACAGGAGCAAAGGAGGGAAGGATGGTGATAGGCTTGGGGGGGGGGGGGGGGGTGAATGTGTGGAGCTCACTAATTTGAGATGTGCCTTTCAACATTGAAGGGTGCTGATGTTCGACTAATACTCCAAATCTCTGCTAAAAGACACACCTAATTGGCTTGAAATAGAGACAAAGAGAGAGAGAGAGAGAGAGCTGATCTTCAACAATGTGCTGCGAGCGAACTAACACACACACACACACACACACACACACGTATACAAAGATCACAACGAGAGAAGGTGTTGTGTGTGAAGTGCACATGGAACACCGGAGGAAAATGAAATAGAAAAGCCTTTTCTTTATCAGCTGTCGTCAGCTTTGATTGATCTCACGTCTTCACTGATCTCACATGTAGAAGCTGATTGGTGAGAAATGTAAACCCTGCGTGACCGAAATGACTGATAAGCCGATCGCCCGTTCAGATCCATCTTCATTCGTCACTTCCACAACAAGCGTTAGAGCCCTAACGGGAGGGGAAAGGCCGTGCTCCACAGATAAGGCTGCAGGTCACACGTTTGCTGCTGCAGTTTATCTTTGCTCGGGGGTTCAGCTCTGGTGAACTTTGCTTTGCACTCAGGCACGTGTGACCAGGCTGTGAGATAGAAGTACCAGAGCCATCCAGTGTGCAGCTCGGCACCCGTCTCCCTCCCCCCCACTCTGTGACACATGAGTACTATATATGGAAATTAAATGAAAGTGCATTTTATTGTAATAAAATGTCATAACTGTTATTAACATTAACATGGTCACTGCTTGATGAGCAGTGGGATGTGCCACTCAGTTGTCAGGTCCCAATGAGCGACAAAAAAGGAAAAAAACGTATCGGGGCCTGCATGCTGGCTTACACACACACACACACACACACACACACACACACACACACACACACACACACACACACACACACCCAGGGGGCGGATGGAGGGTTGGGCCTGTCACTGCTCCATCACTGGCTCTTTCCATAATGCCGGTCCTGTCACGACAAGACAGGAACAGAATGAAGTGGATCACCTACAGGCACCACACCTCGCCGGGTCTCTCTCTCTCTCTCTCTCTCTCTCTCTCTCTCTCTCTCTCTCTCTCTCTCTCTCTCTCTCTCTCTCTCTCTCTCTCTCTCTCTCTCTCTCTCTCTCTCTCTCTCTCTCTCTCTCTCTCTCTCTCTCTCTCTCTTCCTCTCAAGAAAGAACAAGAACAATGTCACCCAACAGTTCACATCAAACATGTGTGAACCTCTCTGACTGAGCACGACTGCAGTTTCCTGTCGCTGATAAAATACTTCAGAACATCCGAGAAGAGACCAGAAGGAAAAGGGGAAGAAAGGGTAGAACCACAGACAGAAGAGGTAATCACTGTCTGTGTGCAGGTAAATTACCTGAGTTGATTTCAGTCCCAATCTGTCTCTTAGTCTCCAGAGGGGAGGAGAAAGGTGAGTGGGGGGTGACATTTCCCAGAATCCACTGCAATCCCTGCCCTATGCCCTGAAGTAACACACATAATCTTTCAAGCAATTCCAGGCTTTGTGCATCTACAGTTGACACACACAGATAAAAAAAAAAAAATCCTCTTTGAGGAAATGACGTCACGCACGGGCCTACACTTCTCCCCTCCATCATCAACCCCCAATTTCTTTAATGCATTATCAGGAAGGCATGAATTATCACCCATGTGCTTTCAGTTTGTGTGTTTGATTGCTGCTCTGCTTCAGCACCAGGCCTTCAGTTAGCAGGGGGAGAGGGAGAGAAAGTGAGAGACAAAGCAGAGGAGGAACGAAAGAGAGAAGGAACAAGAAGGAGGATGAGGAGCGATGAAGTCAAGGAGGGAAAGAAGAAAGTTAATGTCAGGATGTGCCCCATAATTGACTAGTATAAGCTCTAGTGGGAGCTTCCTCTCGCGCCAGTTCCAGAGAGGGTAGCTTGATTGGAGGATAATTGGCTAGCCTTCACTAGCGGTTAGCATCCAGGCGTGGAGACAGGGGAGGGCACAAGGGGCTTGGCACCACGCGCACATACGACCACACTCAGACACACACACTTACACTCATAACCACACAATCACACACATATACACATTTACAAATACAAATCCGCGCAGAGACACACACACACAGGATCGTCCATGGGACCAGTGTGTCAGGCAGGGTTGAGTAAAAGGAGAGAATGTCCAGAAATTAGCCCAAAGTGCTACCAGCTCTACACAACACAACTTCAAGTCTGTTGGCACACAACTCACTGAAGAACACAACATGAGATGGACCGACATCCTTCTAGATTCCTTTGATGCTTCAAACATAACAACTGAATCCGACACAAACATACAACTGTGTCGTGTTTTAGACAAACTGATCACATTAGCGAGGGGGTGGGGGGGGGGGGGGGTTGTGCGTTCACAGTTGCAAAGCACAGCAAACATTTAATAGTCGTGCAAAGTTGCATTTCTCTGATGGCCTCCTCAGGCTCCTATTAATCACAGTCTAAAAGCAAAGCTATAGGCGTGTGCGATGGGAAGGAGCTCGTAAAACAACACACACTCCCCCGGCCGTGCGCACACACACACACACACACACACACACAACACACACACACACATGCTTTCCTTTCAAGAGATAACTTTGGAGAGCCACCCGCTCCCCCGGCTCTCTGTTGTGCCAACAGCGGCCTCCCGACAGAGCTTTTGTGCCCTCTGGCTCTGGTGGCTGAGCGAGCCGCATGCTGACAAGCAGCCGGCCGCTGGCTCAAAGGAACACAGTCGCTCCCAATCAAAGACGAGAGGGAGGCAGGCTCCGACAGGGGACATGAAACAGTCAGACGCACACACACATACCTGAGACCAAAATCATTCACTTACTCTCACACAGGTACAGGACATTTTCCCAACGCGAGTCATGGTTTAAAAGCTCAGTTTTTGGCTGCTTACTTTGAATTCTACTGATTAGATCATTGATTTAAGTCAGTTATTTATTATATTAAGTATAATTAAGTATTCTTCAGACAAAATATTTAAAATGTTAAGATTAAGTCTTTGTTGCAGATGAAATCAAAGCAGAGTCACCGACTGAAACTCTAACTCACTACAGCTTGATTACAAAATATTCATCTAGTGAGTTATTATTAAATTCAGGTCTAGCAATTTTAGAATTGCAATCTGTAATTTTTTGTAAAAACATCAATTATTATTATTGGTCTCCCATTGTGGTACAAGTATCCCCACCCCCCCCCAAATGATCACTTAAAAGGGCGCTCTAATAGTTTCTACCGCTGCCAAGGCGAATACCATTGGCCAAGTCCCGCCCCTTCTCAATGTGTAATGGAAATTCCTTCTAACAAACAAACAAACGCTGGTGAAAACTTCACCTCCTCTCCGGAGCTCCAAAGACACAAAGGAGGTCATAAGTGTCTGCAGGTCCACCTCTGTCATTGCATAACAACACATTGTCCTCTTAGCTGTTATAATAACACACATCACCTCTACTGTAATCAGCAGCGTTCACAAAGCGCTTCCTCTGACCTGTCACACACACACACACACATACACACACACACACTTACACTGGACGCTTTAATGAATTAACGAGGGCCTGCACTCTGCAGCCACACCCCTCACTTGAAGAGCTCGGAGGAGGTGGACAGAAGCAGAGGGGACTCAGGGGCAGCTCTGAATGGCAGGAAATCCCTGAGATGTTTTCTCTTCTCTCTGCCACAACCTACAGCCCTGCTGAGGTGGGGAAGGGAAACAGTGTTTGTGACACACTCACAATTCAGCAGTTTTCTTTCTTTCCTTCTTTCCTTATTTCCTTCTTTCCTTCTTTCCTTCTTTCCTTTCTTTTTTTCCTCTTTCTTTCTTTCTTTCTGTCTTATTCTCTCAAACACACACACATCCACACACACACACACATAGACATAAACTTACATAAACACGTCTTACACAAACCCACTCCTTTCTGTAGCCAGATGTCCAGGGAGAGGGAGGCCAACGTGCCCCTTCACTTAAAACGACAGCAGACACACACACACACACTCACACATACACTCACACACACACGGTGCAGTGTCAGTGGGCAGGGGAGTGTCCCTGTGCAGGAATGCGGGGATGATAAGTTGTGGAGGTGTCAGGGGAGCGACCCATGCTGTTACAGCCAGACACCTAAAAACACTCCACCCAGATTACAACTCCTCTCTCCGCCGGTTTCTTTCTCTCTTTTTTTTTCCTTTCCACTCCTCTACATTGTCTGATTCACCCTTCTCTAGTCATTCTTCTTTTTTTAAACTTTCTTTAAACTTTAAACTCTGTTTGTCCCCTTTTGAGTTCGTCTGAATACACCTCCACCTCGGTTTTCCCCAAGACACTGACGCTCCATCCCTCCGTCTGTTTCAACCTTTTCCCTAAAGATCATTTCCCTTTTATCAGTCCCTCCACTTTTCTTTTTTTTCCTTCGCTGAACAAATTCCTTGGCTCAGTGTCAGATCACAGGCTCGGCCAGATGCATCAGATTTTTCTGGCCGAGATGAATGTGACTTTAAATTAAAGGAGTCGAGGCTGCTGTGCATTCTCTTTAAGACAAGTTTCTCCAGGATCATTTGGGAGGACTACATTTCTGCAGAGGCTGGGTTTTTTTCCTTTTAATTTTTAAATTGACTAAGACTTGCCACCGTCTGCTACTGTTGACTTGACTAAGCTTTTGAAAGTCCTGATCATTTTTTTAAACAGTAGGTTATTAGGTTATTGTTTCAGACAGAGGTTTGCAGGTAAGAATTACCCAGTTGCCAGATGTGATGCTATCTTGGGTAAAAATAAATGTAAAGATAATTTAGAAACCGGGGCAGTCACAAACCTTTTAATTCTACATGTGGACAAATCCAATGATTGACAGGCCCTTATAGTTGCTAAGCCATCACTGTACGGAGGATACTATTTATATATAAAAATATATGTGTGTGTGTTTGTGTGTTAAAGTGACCTTTCTGTGTCTTCTTAAACCTTTTACTAATCTCTGATGATATCTGTCTTTCTCAGTCTTGTAATGTTGCCTCCCTTCCTTATAACATAGTGACCAGGTCATGGTGACATGCTGTCTCTGCCTGAACCCCTGCTGCAACACAAACACACACACACACACACACACACACACACACACACACACACACACTGCAGGATGAAGAATAATGACTAAACTCTAAACAGCCACAGGTTTAGTGACTAAAGAGGAGAAGTATCAGTAGCAGGAAAAATGTCCATGGAGACTCCGCAACTGTGTCTAAAGAAAAGAATCTCACTGTTTCTATCTTCAGCTTTATGGGGGAAAGTAATTACTGATCCCTATTGAGACCATTAACAGTTTATCAGCCCACGCAGGCTGCTGCCTTCTGCACAGTTTGAGGCTCCAACGTTTTGGGGGAACAGCTCATATAGTGGCACTGGGCTATAGAAGGTAATGGAGGACAATTTATCAACTGCACTCAAAATCGGAGACTCCGATCACAGGGGGAATGGTTCATGGTGCACTTTCCTGTAGCGTGTGAGTGAAACATGGAGACATAAGTTATATGAGAAGACAATTCATTGCCCCTGCAGGACCAACAAGCCGACCCCAAAGTTCCATCCCTGCACGGCCCCCTCCTCCACATTCAAATTGCACTTCCCCTTAATGATTACCCCTATAAATACAGCAGTACAGTCGTTTTACTCCCCCTGTTCTCCTCTGCTTTTCTTTCAGGACTCTGAAACCCGGCTCCTCCAAAGACTAAACGCCCATGAAGGCCCGGCTTGTACCTTAGTTAGCATCATTTTCTGTGTGCTGTAATTTTTTTGGGGGGGACAAATGCTTGTTTTTCCTTTACTGTTTTTTTTAAAATACCTGATACTGGGTGTAGAAAGCGCTTGGCAGTAGCAAGGAGAGTGAGTCATGCCAATAAAGACTATTGAATAAAAGCAGATGTTAGAAACTTTCCCCGGCAATTAAGCATCAGCTAAGTGCAGAGAAGTCATGTGAAGATTCAGGGGATTGCACTGTTTGTTCCCAGGCTGCTATGATATCACCTGGTGTTTGAAGCTTTTTTCTCTCTCTTTTGCCTAATGACAGTGAGAGGAAGCGTACCTTTATTTATGTGCGTCGGGGAAGGAAAAAAAAATACAGTTTGACGTAAATGTGCACGTGTGAATTTAAATGTGTGTTGTGTACGTGAAGTGTGTGTCAGGTCTTCTGGAGGCATAGGGGATTGGGTGTTAGCGCTAGCGTCGGTGACTGAGAGGTGATGTGTTGAGACCTGCATCCCTGCAAGACCAAGCTCCTTCCTGGCCTGCTGTCTCACCCCACCCTGCTGCAGAGGGCGATGGGTGTCTGAGCTTGCACTTGGTGGCAGAAGACGGTGAACAGGGCGGGGGGGGGGGGGCTGGCACCCGGCGGCTTCCCTTTCTCTTTCAGTGGTGCAAAGAAGTCCGGCAGCAAGCGGTTATCAGAAAGGACAGATCTAAACGGCTTAAACACATGCAGGGACATTAATGGACAGACACCCGGCAGTTGTGGTAAATACCACTGAGGCGGAGTATGGTTTTTAGCACCCTTTTACACACACACACAGACACACAATAAGAGGGTACAGCCTTTTTTTTATGAGCTGTCAACAAAACTCTGAGCATCTAATAACAGTGCCGGGGCCAGGCGGTGGCTGAAGTATCCCTTTTAGCCCATCACAACTTAAGTGGCTGAGAGCGGAGTTAAGGCAGCAACCGGGGGGAGACAAGTGGACGTGGGGTAATTGTCCGAACCAGGTGGAGTGGTTTCCAAATAGGAGGAAGAGAGACACGGGTGAGCGGGCAGGAGGATGGACGGACAGGTTGGCAGTCACCGCGACTGGCGCGCTCGCTCTTTCCAATCGCGCCGCGGTCACCTCTTCAGAGTCGTCAGC